>NW_026896483.1:0-22865 GCF_033153095.1 Gastrolobium bilobum | reverse complement strand
GTTTATGTCTTGCTTTATTTGGAGTTGTAATAATGTATCAGGATTATTGTCCGGGCTACGAGTGGTAGATCTGTGATGTTAGATACTCACTCTATTTATATATTGAGGTATTTCAGTTAGATGTCTATTGCAATTTACATACAGGCGATGATTTTATGAAATTGATTAAGTAATCAACTTGGCTAAGTATAATGATGTCATAATTGAAAAGAAAACGAATATTCCGCATTTTTAATTAAGCGCAGCTTAATACGATGTAATGTTCACATACCGGGTATACACGGGGTGTTAGATTTTATGGTATCAGAGCAACGGTTCAAGGGAAAAGCCTGTATGTATTACAATGATTAGGATGTTTGGTTGTGTCTGTCTTGTGTGTTTGCTCTGTTGGTTTTTTTTATGATGATGCATATGTGATCACATTGCGTGGGTCTGATCAACTCATAATTTGTGTGACTTGTGCAGAGTCATGGTAGGATCCAAGAGAACACGAGAGACTGTTGAGGGTCAACCCGACCCAATCCTGACTGCATTGGCTGAGATTCAGGAGGCCACTAGATTGGCCAACGTGGCAATGATGGATGCCGTTAGAGAGGCGAACCGGAAAGCCGCAGAGGATGTTCGTGAGGCAAACAGGAGGACCACTGAGGATGTCCTTGAGGCGAACCGGATGGCAAACATGACCATGATGCAGGTTATGTTGGAGGAGATGAGGGTTGGTCCTATTGTTGGTCAGTTCCCTCCGCCACCACCTCCACCGCCACCGCCGCTGCCGCCTCCACCTAGTGTTCAGGTTGATTCCCTGAGTCATATTGGTAGTGCTACTCATGTCACTGGGGTGATGGAACCCTATCTGGAGCCTGCTGAGGACCGTGACGTGAATGACCGACGGCTGAACGCTTTCAGAAAGCATAAGCCACCTTCCTTTGATGGGTCTTATGACCCTATTGCGGCAGCGCGATGGCTTCAGGCGCTAGACAAGATCTTCCAGGTCATACAGTGCACTGATCCGAAGAGGCTGATGTTCGCTACTTACATGCTGGAGGGCGACGCCCATGAATGGTGGACGAACACTTCTCATGTCTTCGAGATGCAGGGTCATGTAATGACGTGGCATTTCTTTGAGGATTGCTTTCTGGGCCAGTACTTCCCGTATGATGCACAGGAGAGGAAGCAGGGAGAGTTCGACAGGTTGGTTCAGGGCTCGTTGTCCGTTGACGAGTACGTGGCCAAGTTCAACCAGTTGGTGAAGTTTGCGCACTTCAGGATGGCGAGGCCTACTATGACTTTCTTGGCTGCTAAGTTCCGCAGGGGACTTAGTGAGGATATTGCTGGTTACCTTGCTGGTTATGCTTCGAGAGACTTTGGGACACTGGTGCAGCAGTGTCGGGACATCGAGGACTTCTGCAACTCGAGTAAGGCCAAGATTGCTGAGACGAAAGGAGCTGATAGTTCCACTCCCTGGAAAGACAGGAAGTTTGCTGGAAAAGGCAAAGGGAAATAGTTGGCTGCTAGGCAGGCGCCTAGTCAATTCAAGGGGACGTCAACGCAGGGGAATGCTGCGAGACTTCCTACTCCCAGATGCACGGGATGTGGGAGGGTTCATCTGGGGCCGTGTGCTACCGGCCAGACCATTTGTTTCCAGTGTGGCAAGGAGGGCCACTATGCTAGAGAGTGTCCGTCGTCGACGGTGAGAGCTGCAGCAGTTCAGGCATTTCCACTTCAGATGGTTCCCCTTCCACCTACAGCGGCACCAGATGAGCCACCTGCCACTGGGCGAGTTTATACCCTGGATCGTCAGCAGTCGGATCGAGCTCCGAACCTTGTCTGAGGTACTGTTTTTGGTTCATCATCTGTTGATGTGTTGTTTGATTCCGGGGCGACGCATTCTTTTGTTGCTACCCCGATTGTTGTGGGGCTTGAGTTGCCCATTGATGTGCTTTCTCCACCGTTGCGGGTTACCACCGCCACCGGAGAAAAGTGTGATGCTACCACTGTTCATCGCGATGTGGCGTTTCAGTGGGATGGCCATGAGTTCTCGATAAATCTGATAGGATTGCCGATGGCCAACTTAGAGGTTATTCTGGGCATAGATTGGTTGTCCAGGAATTGTGCATTGATTATTTGTTGTGTCTTGTGTGTAGTGATGTCTCTGTGTGATCCCACAGCTAGTTCCTCGCTGTACATTTCATTGCTCCAGGCTAGGAAGGCCTTGAGAGCAGGGGCATTCAGATATGTCATGTTGGGAGGTTTAGTGAGTGGGACACAGGAGGATATCACTGGCATTCCTGTGGTGAGGGAATTCCTCGAAGTATTTCCGGAGGAGATTCCTGAGTTTCCGCCACAGGGGGAGATAGAGTTCTCCATTGACTTGTTGCCTTTTGCGGGGCCAATTTCGTTAGCTCCATATCGGATGTCGCCACTAGAGTTGGCTGAGTTGAAGTTGCGTTCTGAGGGTCTTTCGGCGAAAGACTTCTTCCGAACGAGCATGTCTCCATGGGAAGCACCGGTCATGTTGTTTTGAGGCAAGATGCCTTACGCCATTACTTAAGCGTGATGGTGTTTTGTTGGAGGATGTGAACTTCTCCTCAGGGAAGCTGAGTGTGTAACACTTGGAACGTGTGGCAAAGGCCACGCGCATTCTTGTATATGCGAGTCTTGTGCATGTACAAGTAGCTTGTGAGTTGAGTGGTCTCTGTGACTCTAGGATTTTATGTTGATTATTGATATGCTTCATAAGTCGTTGGCATGTTAACACCAGGGATAGTGTTAAGCATGAAATGAGTACAATGAACTTGGTAATATATATCAATGTTATTTCACCTTTGACTAACTCTCGATTTTGCAGATACCATGGAGATTAAGGTATACCGTTACATAGAGTTTTTAGCTATTATGTTATTAAAATTTAAAATTTTGTAGGTGTACGTGAACTAAGGTACGTTACTATGTAAATGAGTTGGTTAACTAACATGTATTGGTGGAATTGAACATGATTATGATTTAGTACTTTGAAATGAATATGAATTTATTTTGAGGATATAGATTATAAATTGCTAGTCTTGTTGAGGTTAGAGTCATGGAATAGGACCCAACTCACTCGAGTGTTGTGTAGATTAGAGTTTGTGGGGTAGGTCACCTCTATTGAGGGAATGACTGATGATCCCAGAGAATCAGATGACATCGTGACGTCATTGTGAAACTTTGAGTTCTGACAGTGACCTCTTTGTTTGAGGATGCACTTCTCGAATTTGACACTTTGAGAGTCGAGAACAAGCTTTTGGAGAAGAGCCAAGATGGTGTGTCGTGGAATGAAGAAGGACATAGCGGTGTATGTGTCCAAGTGTTTGATTTGCCTGAAGGTGGAGATTGAACACCAGAAGCCGTTGGTAAGCTTCAACCTCTTGAGGCACCGTTGTGGAAGTGGAATATTATTTCCATGGACTTCGTTGTGGGTTTGCCGAAGACTCAGACTGGCTGTGACTCCTTTTGGATCTTTGAGGACAGATTGTCAAAGTCTGCCCACTTTCTTTCAGTCAGGGTGAGCACGGGTTTGTGAAACTTTCACTGTCACCGGTGTTGTTCAGGAACTTGGAGCGAGGAAACTGAGCCTGCGATTCATTGGGCAATACCAGTTACGTGGTAGAGTAGGATCTGTTTCCTACCAGTTTGCCTTGTCTCTAAATTTGACCAACACCCACGACGTGTTTTACGTGTCTCAACTTCCCAAGTTTGTAGCGGATCCTTCGCACGTGGTACAACCAGATGTTGTGGAGGTTCGGGAGAACTTGAAAACTCCCGTCGGACCACTCAAATTTCTCGATCGTGGCGAGAAGCAGCTGAGGAGCGAGATCATTTCGATGGTCAGAGTACGATGAACGGGAAAAATTCCTGAATGGTAATTCTGGAAGCGAGAGGACGAGCTTCTCCATCAGTATCCCGCGCTTCGGGACATGTATGTTTTCTGATTTTGAGGACAAAATCCTAAAAAGGTGGGGTGAATGTAAGAACCCGCACCGTTAATTAAGGAAGTTAATTAATTAATTATGTGAAATTAGGAAATGATTCCATAATTGACCCTAATAATTATTATGAGGCTCTAATAATTATAGTAAGTGATTAAGAATGCTGAAAGTCGCTTTTCGGAAGAAAAGTGCAGATACCGGTTCTGCTAGTCAGTATAAATGCGTACCGAAAAAGTATCCCGGAAAATTATTATAACTGCATGATAATTACTAGAATGATATATAGGACTTGTAAAACGAGTTTCAAGTCAAAATAATGAGAACTGGTGCCAGAAACTGATACTGGCTATGAAAAGCGCGTACCGGAAAGGTGCTCCGAAAAATAAAATAAAAATATGATAAATCCTAGAAAAATGAGTAGTTTCAGAATCCTAATTTTGGCATTAAAATCCTAAGCGTAGCAATTAAAGTTAATACTGTGTGTTTACCCTTTAAGTGGCTATAAATAGAGATTGGCACAAAGACATAGGTTAATTCCTTTGGTCCTCTACGTGGTGGCTGGTCAGCAGCTGGTGCTCCTCCATTTCTTCTCTGTTTTGTTAGCTTTTCTTCACCTTAACCCTTCAAGACACCTCTTTTATGTGAGATTAGTCACCTCTAGCCTTGTATACCTTGTACGGTTGGCTTGTGAGTGAGTGGGGTGTTGCTTTCTGATAGTTTTAGCTCTGTGTGGGGGTTTCTAGTGCTGAGTTTGAGAGTTTGGGGTGAGGGTCATCTTGTTCTTGGCTTGAAAGGCTTCAAGAAGCCATTTTGATGATGAAAGGTCAAAGCTTGTTGTTGATTTTCGTAGTCTTGGTGGGTCATAACCTATGTGTTGTGTAGATGACCCCTTGTGTGCCGCATTTTCGGAGTCGTGGTGCATTAGAGGTATACTTGATCATAACTCTTGTCATTTTGATGATTTAAGCTTGTTTAAGCAATGAAAAATCGTAACTTGAACCATTTGATAAAATGAATGTGTTTCTGGGTTCATAGCATGTTAATAAGCATCTGTTTAAGTAGTTCTTGGACTCCAGATCGAGTTTGGATCATTGGAGGTTGATTTTACCTTTAAAACTCAGTTTTTTACATTCTGTCGAAGAAGTATTTGAATACTTTTCGGGCAGTATTCGAATACTTTTCTGGGAAAATGCAGTAATCGAATACTTCGCGAGACAGCAGCAACCTAGTTTAGTAAAAGTGCGATATCTTGAGAGGTTTGGACCTATGTGAAGCTAACACATAGGGCTACAACCCTGTAAATTTTCAGATCCATTGGATAAGTGGATTTCTCTCGGTGTATGTTTGATGTCGAGACCCTATTGCTGGAAATTCAGCTTGTTGTAGGAACTTTGCAAAAATCTTAACCGAAGTTATACAACTCCGATTGAGTCATAAAATATGTCGTTGGAAGCTTGAGATGTCTAGTTTAACATAGTAAAATCTTAGAGTATTTAGTATATATATGCATTGGTAGTCGAATACTCCTTGTAGGAGTATTGGAATACTTTTCTGGGAAGAAAAGTATTCGGATACCTTTGAAGAAGTATTCGAATACTGGAAAGTATTCGAATACAATGGGGTTTGGTATTCAAATACTGAGGTATTCGGATACTGGGGGAAAAAGTATTCGGATACTTGGTAGTATTCGAATACTTAAATGAAAGTAATCGAATACTTTTTGGAGAGCTGGAGTATTCGAATACTACTCGTGGAGTATTCGAATACCTCATGCAGAAAAAAGCATGTAAGGAGTTAAAATGAGTAAGAAAGACTTAATCACTTAGTGTAGTCCGTGCTATGATTATTGATGATTAATTATGGTATGGGCAGATTGTGATTGTGCTGTTTGTGGGCCTTGAGCTTGTGTGAACTCTTGGTTTGGATAGCTAGTTTACAAGGTAAGCTTTCGTGTCCTCGGTTTAGCCATTGTTGGTTCCACCATGTCCCATGGGGGATGGTTATATACATGATGTGTTTTTATTGAAATGCTATGGAGCTGTTAAGTGCAATTGTTGTATGATATTTATGTGGTGTTTACTTAAAGGGAAGCCATGGGGTGGTCCTTTAGGGGTGGGTACAGCATGTGCTGATATAGCATGGGCTGGTATTGTGTAGGTAATAGACGTATTCCTGCACTTCTCTGATCAGTAGAATAGTTATAACCCACATGACATGATTATCTGCTGCATTGCACTATTTTGGAAATTATATTGAATTAATGCTTTTAGAACTTATATTGCACATGTAAGGGAGCTTGGGGTGGAGAATCCTTGAGGACCCCTTATCTTACTGAGATTTCTGGTTTAGAGATCTCACCCCACGTTTGGGGAATGCTTATTTCTGGTTCAGGTAATGTTGGGGTTGAGACCTCAGGCGGCAGGAGGCCAGAACTGAGTTAGATATTGCTGTTATTATATGCTGACTTATTGGATGCTGGTTATGCATGTTGCTTTTATGCTTTTAGCTTCATCATGACTTTGGATTATCTCTTTGAGACACTGTGTTTTGGTGAGCATGAGGATTGTCCATGCCACATAGACTTGTTTATGTCTTGCTTTATTTGGAGTTGTAATAATGTATCAGGATTATTGTCCGGGCTACGAGTGGTAGATCCGTGATGTTAGATATTCACTCTATTTATATATTGAGGTATTTCAGTTAGATGTCTATTGCAATTTACATACAGGCGATGATTTTGTGAAATTGATTAAGTAATCAACTTGGCTAAGTATAATGACGTCATAATTGAAAAGAAAAAAATATTCCGCATTTTTAATTAAGCGCAGCTTAATACGATGTAATGTTAACATACCGGGTATACACGGGGTGTTACAGAGGTAGTGTCTTCTGAGTTTACAACCATTGTTTGGTTGAGGAGTGGGCTGAGTTCTTGGTCTTGAGTAGTTGAAGCCTTGTTCTTGAGTAGTGGAAGCTCCAAGTAGCTTTCTTGTGAAAGAGGGAACCTTGTTGAGCATTATTTTCGTTTCCTTGGGAAGTCAGCACCATAGAGCTGAGGTGTGAGCTCCTTGAGCACCCATACCTACTGCCTTGAAGCTTGGGTAAGTATTACCACCTTTGATCATGAGTTTTGTTGAGTAAAAGAGATGTCTTGGCATGTTTAATAAGTTAAACAAATGTGTAATCTGAGTATGAACCTGTATATGCTTAAAAATGGATCCTTGGCGTGTTTAAGTGTTAAAAGTTGAACCTTTGAAGGATATCTTCACGAAATGCAGAAACTGCATTCTGTCGTGAAATATCCGCATATCAATATCCGGATATGGGATCTGTGGATATCTGAATATGGATATCCGGATATTGATATCTGGATATGCATATCCGGATATTGTTATCCGAATATGTCCCCAACAAATATCTGGATATTCTGGATATGCACTTCTGACGAGATTGCGTGTATTAGGTTTCTGGGATGCTGTTTGATTGATTTATTGGCTATAGCCAAGCAATTAGGGAAGTATCTTGGATTGGACTCTGGAGGAAGGGGAGTAGCTTGAGCGTACTGTCAATGAATAGTTTTTTGAAACTGATGCACCTAGCCTTTAGTGATAATTTTCTCAATTTTAGTTTCTTTGGAAAACATAATATAGTAATGTGTTAGACTTTAGGCATGTAAATGGCGCATTTAATGGCAAATATCACAAAGACTGTTTTTGTAATTAAAAGTTTATGGTGAGGGTAAACATTACCAAAAAAGAGGATAATCTTAATCTCAAAAGGGTGTGAAAAACCTCTAAAAATTGAATAATTAAAAAATTGCAATTGAACTAGTAAATACGGCTTGTAACCAAGGATTAACAAATTAAACTATCGTTGCTAACATGAATATTTTATGAAAATATTTATTTTTTATTATATCACAATCAAATAAAAACTATTGATAGACTGCATTTGTAGTTAAAAAAAATGATTTGTTATTTTTTTTGACTATTATGAGTTTGGGAAATTCTTGATTCCCACACTATCAAGTAAGAGTGTGTGTGGTCCCTAACTATTTAAAACTTGAATTTTAAACTGGCCTGGCCTGTTATTATGCTTCTGTCAATTTCATCTTTCTTTTCAGTCTTGAACTGACAGTGAATTCCTGTTAATTTATCTCCACTTAAGGTTACTTTTAGCGAACCAGAAGCTGCCATGAGCGCTTGCGTGGATGCTGCTCCTGTAATTGATGGTAGGAGAGCTAACTGCAACCTTGCTTCTTTGGGTGTCCAGAGATCTAAGCCTTCAACACCAAAGCCCCTGGATTGCCCAATTCCGTTTACTGATTTTTTGGATTAATTTTTTTTCACTAACTGACATTTATCCTCTATATATGTTCTTAATTATACATATCAAGCTCGGACTCATCCTTATTATATTTTTTTTACTGAAACAAGCAATATTTTCTTACCAATTGTCTCCATTTTTTCGGTGTTGGTGATGAATATGTGTATGTAGTTTTTTTTTTGTATGCTGATGATGTATTGAATGAAAAAGGTTGCAAGTAAAACAAATGACTCTGCTAGTGATGGAACAACAACTGCTTCTGTTCTTGCTCGAGAAATAATTAAGCTTGGACTTCTTAGTGTGACTTCTGGTGCTAATCCTGTGTCAATCAAAAGAGGGATCGATAAAACTGTTCACGGTTTGGTAGAGGGCTAGGCCTGTTAAGAAATGATGAGTTTTTTTGGTGTACTGTAACAGCTGTTGCTACTATTTCTGCTGGAAATGATGAGTTTATTGGAAAAATGATTGCTGAGGCAATTGATAAGGTTGGACCTGATGGTGTTTTATCCATTAAGTCTTCGTCGTCGTTTGAGATAACAGTTGAAGTTGAAGAAGGAATGGAGGTATGACTTCTCTGTTGGGTCTGCTAATTTATTTTTTTATTTTTCTCTTCAGAATTGTGATAATGTAGAGAAAAAAATGTAGTTTTTTATTATAATAATATAGCCTTGTTGTGTTGATATTTCTTCTTGTAACCTGTAGATTGACAGAGGGTACATCTCCCCTCAATTTGTTACGAACTCGGAGAAGTCGATTGTTGAATTTGAGAATGCAAGAGTCTTGGTTACTGATCAGAAGATTTCAGCTATAAAAGATATAATTCCTCTGTTGGTGTAATGATATATATTTGCAGGAGGAGGAGGGAGGGAGGAACTTTAGGATATGGAGGGGGAGTGGGATCAGCCACATTGCCACACGCAGTTAATAATAATAAGGTGGGTTGTTACTTGTGAGAGTTTAATTAATTTAAGTTTAACACTCCTTTTTTTCCTTTTACCACCATTACTATATCTTTCATCATAAATTGGAGACTCCTCCTACATATAGTAGAAACGATACAAACTCGATTGAGATTTTCTTTGAGAATCAGAAGCTAAGAAATTAAGATGAATGCATTGGCTTCAGTGTGCAGTAGTGGGTGTGAGTCTGGTTGGACTCTATACCTTGAGCAACATTTTGCAAATTTCTCAATTTTTAATAAAATTGTGTGCATAATCCGTTTTCCAATATTAGTGGAGCTGGACCCTATTAGGTTGAAGAGCATTCCGTTGGTCGTCCATTTTGAATTTCTGTTTAAGTTTTGTCAAACTTGACCGGCTTTTGTTTTCTTATGGTGTTTTACCTGAAACATAGATCAAAGCACAGTCTGGCAGCATTTGTTGCATGCTTGATGCCAATGATGCTTGGAGTTTGCTTTCTTTGTCCTTCAATGGACTGCCTCTGGCATAAATATCACTAGCGTCCTAAATGCCACGAAAAGGTACTGTCGTACTAGTTATTCCATTGGACTGTCTCTGGCATGAATATCACTGATATAAATAAATGTCTAATTGCAACTTAATGTCATTGCTGTTATGTTCATGTGTGTGTAGGTTGCTGATTTTGAGAAGCTGAATATGACAGAAATTAAACCATGACATGATAATTAGGCTATATTGGAATTAAACCATGACATGACATGTGTGTGTAGGCATAAATAGAAATTCCAACTAAATCAACTTGCCCTAGTTGATATTTCTGGTTCCCCCCCAACCCACCCCCAAAAAAAAGAAGAAAAAAGAAGAAGAAAAAAAACAGCCTGAATCGAAATTGCTCAAGTACTGTGTATTTGAAAGTTGTCATGTTTTTGTTAATCATGAAGATTTTATTAATTTTAATTAATTTTCATAAAATTAATCAAAATTTCTCAATTTTGGATGTAAATATTATTAACTTTATGATTTTATTTAAGAGTTATAATTTTTAAAAAATAATTATAAAATAATAATAGTAATAATAATTAAGCGTGATTCTTTCAAGTCAACTATTTTATTATTATTTTCATCTAAACAAATACATGGATTTCAATTTAGGTAGGTCCGTAGGTGTACTATTTTGTCTTATTGTTATTACCCACCACTTTAATTTTGATATGAATTGTCACGACTTTCACTGTTGATTGTCCATTTATTAGCTCTTAATGGCCAATTATGAAGCTCTCGTTCTGAAAAAGTGTAATTTACTGTGACTATTTTTTAGGATATCGTTGGGTTTTGACTTCCTGTGCTTGATGGTTGTACTATTCCTTTGAATACTTGCAGGTTATAGAAAGCATTAACAAAGTGTGATGTAGACATTCGAAGAGAATTATTTAGTAGCATACTGGTAATGTATTTTAGTGTTGCCTTCTCTTTTGATTGCTGCGTATATATACTTTAGCCGGTTCCTATGTAGAGCTTAATTTAGTTTAGGTTGGACATGGAAAAAAAATATGGATACAGGGTAAGGCTGCATATATCTAAGCCATAAGAGTCTCATGCAGTGGGCCATCATTTTTTTTTTATGGAGAAAAGTATTATCATTTTGGTTTCCTAGTGTGGATTTTTCTTGCTTTTGAGGTTAGTGGGTATGTGATGGAGTTCCTATATATTACAACTGACAGAAGAATGGGGAGAAGAGTTGTTCGCTTTCGGTCTTAATTGCCTATTATGCAATATTGGAGTTGAAATATGGATTCTATGTGGTCATTGAAAGTTGAAATATTGATTTGGCATACTAGTTTTAGTAATACGCACTGTAATTTGTAATATAAATCACATGCACTTGAAAGGTGCATATTATGCGTTTATCCAACTTCATATAATAATATATAGCAAATGTACTATATATAATAACTATGCTTCTAATTATCCAACATCATATAATTTTTTAATGCATTTACTAAAAATGTCATTCATTTATTTTTAATGTAGGCAGCGGAGTTCAATCATCGTGATCAATCGTCTTCATATTCTGCAATTCATCAAGCATAATGAGTTGCATAGGTTTAAATTTTTGTATTTTTATTGGTACTTTGATTCCAGTTAGGTTTAATTTGCAAGATTACTCAGATGTAAACATTTGTGATATTATTGATACTTTAGTTCCATTTATGTTAAATTTGCAAAGTAGATTTACTTTGTTTTATCATGTATTTGGATCTATTAACTTTTAATGGTGAGAAATTTTTAATTCGTTATCACTATTTGTATTTATCTTGAATTACATTTAATTATGTATAAATTTAATGATTATAGATTCAGATGTTTAAGTGTTTGATCAATTAATATGTTTTTTGTAATGGTATAAATAATTATAAGATAAAACAACAGCAAATAATTTTCTAAAAAAAGCAGCAGCAGCAAATACATAAAACAGCAGCGATTATCCTAAATAACAGCATTTCAGATTCGTGGCGGTTCAAAACCGCCGCTGTTAATAATAAAGTTTTATTAAATTATTTTAAATTAACGTCGGTTATGCAAAAGTAAGGTCAGTTTTGTTTTTAACGTCGGTTATTCCGTCGGTTGGGTCAAACCGACTCTGAAATTTTTAACTTCGCCAATTTTTATGTCAGTTTTAAAAATGCCACAGAAAATTTTAGCGGCGGTTAACACCGCCGCTAAGATTAAAAAAAGCCGCCGCTAAAACACGTTTTTCCTGTAGTGAACCTTTAATTACATTAATAATATCCAAATAACAACTTTTAGTTTATGGAAATCTATTGAGTAATAACAAGAAATATTAAAATATTCTTTTGATATATTGATATATTTTATTTTTTCAGGTCAGCATCTCAACAGTTTAAGTTTGTCAATGAAGCTTACCTAAGAGATGAGTATATAAATGCAAAACAACATTCTAGGAAGGCAAAAAAAAAATTACAGATGGCTCGAGAGCTTAACTGTATGGCAACGACAATAATTTTAAATATTGTAACGTGTTAGCTGCTGTGGCAAGGGAAGGTGTTATGACAGGGGTTTAGTAAGCATGGGCGGATTTAGGGGGGCTAGGGTGGGCCACCGCACACCCTAAAATTTAAAAAAACTTTTTTTTAATATATATATATAAAATAAAATTTTAGCAATATTATTAAATTATTTGTTTTAAAAATTATATAATATAAAATTACTCTCCATGGCACCATATATCAGATATCACACTACACTCAATCTTTTTTTATTCCTATTGATATTTCACTATGGAAAAATTTGGAAACCCCCCCTCTCTTTTAACAAACCCTGATGGCCCCATCTGCATTCCCGTAGAAAAAATCTCTCTCTCTCTCTCAATTTTAATAAATCTTCTCCGCTCAGGCCTCTCACTATTTATTTTTTTATTTTTATTTTTTTTATGAAATTAACAATGCTGCTATTATTCGATTGTTTTGTTTCGAAACCGTTAATATCATCCCCATGTTTTGAATGTTTTGTTTCGACTCATTATCTTCCATTGAATAACATTTTTTTATACCAACGTTCGGTGCATTAATGTTTTTTAATGCTTTAATGTTTCATTGAGGATTACTTTCAAACTGAAAGAATAAATTGTGTTGGACAAATAAATTAAAAAAAAATCAAAACACGAATGAACCAATAAATTAAAAAAAAAATCAAAACTCAAGGTGAAATACAAAAGTGCATAACAACATATTTATTGGGGACTTGTAATATTTCTAATTTTCAAATGCTTCATTTACTAATCTGTTAGTTAATTTTTTTAGTCTGTATTTTCTTATTTTTTGAACTCTGAAATCTGAAAGTGTTTACTTTTCAATGTTGGTTAGCTTGCTGGAGTGTTGTTCTACAATATATCTTGATGATTATATTTGAATAATTTTATTGGATTCAACAGCTTGTCCAAGCATCATTTAGGTACAATGTATTTCCATATACATTTTTTTTAATTTATTTATTTATCTATAATTTATTTAAACATTTTTTGGATCTGTTTTTATTGTAGATGGATTTAACAATATAAAAACACGTAGAGTAAGAATCAAGTGAACTGATTTTAATTTCTGCAATAGATTTCTTTCAATTTTTTGCATATTAGGTCCGTATTGTATTTGAAGTACTTTTATTTATGAAGAGGTATTTTTATTTTTCACCCCCTCTCAATAAAATTCCTGCATCTGCCACTGTTAGTGAGCTGTCGTGGGAAATAAGTGTGTAAGAGAAAGAAGAGAGATTCATCGTAAAAATGAAAATAAATGTGTAATGATAATTTTAAATGTCAACAAAAAAGTGGTTGAGATTCACTAAAAAGAAGAGAGAGAAAGAAGATAAATGGATCGTATTCTCATGTTGTAGGAGATAAAATTATCTCGTACACGGACATAAAAATATATAAGGCCATGTGAAGAGAATAGGAAAAAAATAAAAATATTTATCCCACATACTTTTATGTATGTGTAAGACATAAAATTATCTCATGATAAACATTAATTTCAACATCATTTATGAAAACGGCGTTGTAATGCTTGGAATAACTAATTTAATGATTCTTATTGGCAATCGACATTATCACACGATTTAAAATTATTGTTAGTGTAGTTAAATATAGGTATTTTTGTCATAAAACTAATCAAAACAATAATGTGATTTAAAAGAAGGGAAAAATGTTTGTCCTTTTAAATGACACAATTTGTGTCATTTCACTCTCACAAAGAGGTGGAACCCACATCTTTATTTTTTTTTGTCTTCTCTCTCCTTTATGATCTATCTCTTTCTTTCACTTAAAATGATATAACTTTACCTCCCTTAAAAGAAAACTAGGATAAAGCATTTATCTGACTCTCCTTCTCCTGTGCCTCATTGTCGAAAGACGATTTAAAGTAGTTTTTGAAGTAAGAGTGGAGCTGTGATTGGGCACGAAGCTAAAGCCAAAAGAGCGACCACACTGGAAAGATAAAGGCATTTCTTGGAGGACCTCATGGAGGTAAAAGCATTTGATAATGACATTCATTCTCTAACGAATTGGCTTCCCTTCCTAAACTGAAAATACTGTTTTGCTATCTCCTTTCTTACTCCGCTTCTCTGATTGAACCTTTCTTTCTTAATTTAAATTTCTCTCTCTTTAATCTTTTCTTTATTTTCTTTCTCCAAACCATCCCACCAACCAATGTCCCTTAGCCCTTGTATAGTACAAGAAAACAAAAGATTCGTTGTTGAAGGCTTCCCAACCTACCTTTTGACTTTGCTTTGATCTTTGTTTTAGGTTGTTTTGATATTTTACAATTCTCAAGTCCTATCAAAATATTACACAATCCATATTAGATTATAGATATCTCTGAACTCAATTATGTCATTTTAAGTGAGAGAAAGAGATAGATTATAGAGGAGAGAGAGGACAAAAAAAGATGTGAGTCCCACCTCTTTGTGAGTGTGAAATGACACAAGTTGTGTCATTTTAAAGGACAAACTTTTTTCTCTTTTTTTAAATCACATTATTATAATGTTTAGTTTTATGACAAAAATACCTACCTATATTTAACTACACTAACGGTAATTTTAAATATTGTGATAATGTCGATTGCCAATAAGAATCATTAAATTAGTTATTCCAAGCATTACAACGCCGTTTTTATAAATGAAGTTGAAATTAATGTTTATCATAAGATAATTTTATTTCTTACACATACATAAAAGTATGTGGGATGAATATTTTTATTTTTTTTCCTATTCTCTTCACATGGCCTTATATATTTTTATGTCACTGTACGAGATAATATTATCTCCTACAATATCAGAATACGATCCATTATCTTCTTTCTCTCTTCTTTTTAGTGAATCTCAACCACTTTTGTGTTGAGATTTAAAATTATCATTACACATTTATTTTCATTTTTACGATGAATCACTCTTCTTTCTCTTACACACTTATTTCCCACAATAGCTCACTAAACCCCTATCGTAACACATTCCTTTGCCACAACAGCTAACAGGTTATAATATTTAAAATTATTGTCGTTGCCTTACAGCTAAGCTGATGAGCCATCTGTAATTTTTCTTTTGCCTTCTTGGAATGTTGTTTTGCATTTATATGCTCATCTCTTAGGTAAGCTTTATTAGCAAACTTAAACTGTTGAGATGCTGACCTGAAAAAATAAAAAATATATCAATATATCAAAAGAATATTTTAATATTTCTTGTTATTACTCAACAGATTTCCATAAACTAAAAGTTTTTATTTGTATATTATTAATTTAATTAAAGGTTTGTTTGCGTTTAAATTTCATTATAAACCTTAGCAAGTAAATAACAGTATTTACTAATGCTGAATTAACCTACAACTTAGGAGGCATGCATTAGAAAATGCAACAGGGAGCATCTCAAAGTATTTGAGAATTATATTTTGTTTATAATTAATTCAAGTTAACCCCCATAACAACATTAGTCACATATTACCTTCAAATTGACAAACAGACAAGTAAACACATGTATCTCTTTAAAAGTAGATAGTATAAATTTTGAAAAATAAAATAAAATACAAAATATGACTCAAAAGTGAAAAGCACTAGTAAATAAATGGCTGGTTACTAAATATAATAAAGTAAATTTAATTTCAATCTATTATTCAATCAAATAATATTATAATATTAAATTATTTTAAAATCTATATTGTTAATATATATTTACGCAATAGATGTTACGAAAATACATATTTGGCCAATATGATAGTGTCTTATCGATCAAATAAGTTATCTAATTAGAATACTACAAATAATGGTGGCTGCACAATTAGAATTTTAAAAGGCCCTAGTGTCCTTTAATATTTTCAGAAAATCATGATTTCGCATATATTTTAAGATATTTTTATTCAGTCCTGAAGCCTTTGCCAAAGTTATCTAGCTCAATTTTTAGCCTAATTTAACCTAATTCATTTATTATACAAGTCATTAGAAAAACATATTACAGACTTTTATGACCTAGTTTATTTACCATACATGTTCTTTTAAAATTGATGACAATAATATTGTGGTGAAAATTTTCTTGATTTTATCATTTTTTACCTCCCAATTTAGTCATCTATATAGAAGACAATAATATTTTATTTTAAAATCCGTTCATCTGTTCTATTTTTTCTTCAAGTGACTATGTGTGCTACTGAAAATTGTGTTCCTTCCTGTATTTATTTGTCAATGTGTTGGTAGATTTGCCTTTCAATGTTCTGTTCTTGAAGGATAAATTCTTTACATTTGAAATACACTAGATGAAGCTATAAACTTTGTAATAGAACTTTTTCATTTTCAGCAAATACTTTGATTGAATACTGAAAAAATAAAAGATGTTATTGCAATGCATGTATCTATTTAACATGAAATCAGCATATACCATTGGATCATTACATGGTCAACTAATGATACAAATACAGTAGGAATATGAATAAAATGATATAATTTCTTCTCTATGAAAGTTGGGCCATACTTTCATTGCTCCTGGTCTTATATCCTCGAAAGGATATCTGAAGATAAATGTTAACAATGAAGAAATAAAGTAATAAGAAACACTGTTAAATATATTGTCGTGACTAAGATAAATATTTATTATAACAAATTATATTTAAATTATATTTCACCTGTTTTCGATTAGGAAACTCCTCACAGATAGGGAAGAACAGGTTTGCCTCGTCTGTGTTTTCCGACACCTGAAAAAAGAAGACAATTGGAATATCAATAGCAAATAACAATTGATAAAAATGAAAATTATATGTGTTAGAAATATATTGTAATTAGGGTTTCCTTATTTTGTATTAGGTCAGATTACATTAGGTTTAGTCTTAGCCCATTAGTCTGTTTATATATTGTACAACCTTCATCAGTCAATACACACAGTATTATTTCAAATGTTCCTCTCTTCTCTCTCGTTATTTAACATGGTATCAAGAGCCTAAGGAACGTTTGAATTTTTTTTCCGGTGAACCCACTGTTCATCGTATTTTACAAAAAAGATTCCTGGAACTGTCTCGTTGTCACTTTCCGGACGATTTTCTTCCGCTTCACGCTTCTGTACCGTCAACCACCACCGTCCGGTGGAATTTTCAGGCACGCAGCCTACCGCTGTGATCGTCTTGACAACGCGGTCACACCGACACCGGCTGCTCCCTCAGAGACAACCCACGCGCTCTCACGCGCGCGTGCAAGTTTCAGCATCCTCCTCCAACCAGTAGCGCGTGGAGGCGCGTGGATCCTCCGTTCCGGCCGCGGCTGGTTGCGATTTTTTCATCTTGCTGAGACGATTCTGGATATGGTCTTGTTTTTCTATTTCGACATCTTTTTGCGTTGACGCACAGATCCCTCTTCTACCAGTTTGTTCTGTGATCTGTTCTTTCTGATTTCTTTTTGATTATGGACCCTCCTGTCTCCAATGTTCCTGGTTCTGGGACTCCGGCTGGACAAAAGTCGGAGTCTACTATTTTTTCCTATTATATCCTTGCTCCGTTGAGTGTGGATAAATTGGATGGGTCCAACTATGACACTTGGTCTCTCAAAAAGACTGGTCTCTCAAGTTAGACGAGGCATTATGGGCTTACAGAACAGCATATAGAACACCCTTGGGTTGTTCCTGATACAATCCGGCAAGTGTACCGATCGTTCAAGTAATAAAGTGATAAGTAAGTTATCGTCTCCACAGGGATTGTGAGCGAATATCTTATAAACGTCCTTTCAAGATATAAAACCCAAGTGATTTGAAGAACAATAGAAATTAAAGACAAAGACGTATTTTTGGATTCTTAAAAATAAGAGAATGATGCAAAATGATTTGGATAAAAATATGAGAGATATTGCAGGTAAGTACACTCGCCCTATGATCCCCTCTTTTCACTACGGATTGATTCACATTGCTCAATTAAAATAAACAATCAAACAATTTATCATCCAAACAATTATTAGCTAAACCCCAATTCCTTGCAAATTTAGCCCTTTAATCACAATTAAAACCCCAATTCCTTGCAATGTTTCAATTGAGATCAAGCATTACACAGATAAATTAAACGTTTGTAATCAAGAATGCGTCTATTCCTAGCACGCATGTTAATTATTATCCTACCCCCTTTCTGGACCAAAACCTCAATATTCCTATCTAGGGTTCTAACCCTCAGATTATCATTCACTACTAAACTGATCAGATTTAATATAAACGATAAGCAATACGCACAGAGTAGGCATAAATCAATTAAATTAAAGAGCGAAAAGTAAACCAATCCATAACTAAAGAAAAGGTTCACATAGGGTTTCTGACCTTACCCACAATAAAGGAAAATTAGCCAAACATAATCATGGCTAAAACGAATCCAATATTCAAAAGCATAAAATTACAGAGAAAAGAGAAGAAGAAGAACTGTAGAAGAATCCTCCTGAGCTCTGCCGTCGGTCTCCTTCTGAAGAAATAGGTCGGAATCCCTAATTCTGTCAAAAGGATCCTATTTATAGGACTATTTTCCTTCTTCCAAAAATACACTCATAGCATCACGGTACAATTTCCCGCAACCAGGCGCCAGTTGGCGCCGGTGTGGCGCTACTTCGCGCGGAGTTGCTGTCTCGAATACGAAAAGTCGGACCTGATTGCGTGGACCGGCGCCAGTTGGCGCCACCCTTTGTATCTTAGGCGCCAACTAGCGCCAATGTTCTATTAATTTTGGGCGCCTAGTAGCGCCAATTTCATCTCCACTTTGGGCGCCACTTGGCGCCAAGTTCTTCATGTTTGGGCGCCTAGTGGCGCCATGCACAAGTCCTCCGTTGTAGTTTCCGTGATCTGGCGCGAGTCTGCGCCAATTCAGTGCCAGTCCGCGCCATTTCTCTGGTATTTGGCCTGCGCAGCACCCGGTGAAATTTCCTATGTGTGGAGTCGCGTCAACAGGCTTTTTGTAATTTGTAATTTTCACTCCTCTTTTTCCTGTAAAAACACAACCAAAAGGTAAATATTATTGATATAGAAAGAATCAATATAAATAGCAAATATGCATTTAAATTGCTCTCTTATGACCCAATTCTTATCAATTTTAACATGGAAAAACCACACTTGCCAGAGGCACATCAAATCATTCCCAGATTTAAACGTTGCTGTCCCCAGCAATGTACAAGACTCAATCCAGGAAACAATCAATTATTCCAACACAACATTACACAGACAATCAAGAGATCATTATGCTAAGCATGACTGAATCAATGCAAAGAACTCCTAACAATGCCTTCTATTCTCATGAACATGTCAGAATCTAGCTTGGACAACCCTTACCAAGATAATCATATAACGCTCAACACTCAAGTGTTTAAGGGAGTAACAATCACTCAATCCATCACAGCAATAACATTACCATAAGCTTGATCATATTCTCAAGTTCCTAAAGATGAGGAACATTAACACATGCATAATTAATCAAAAGGACTTCACAGGTTGTAACTTGGCCGGGTTTAATGGGTAGGAATATATGGAAAGTAGCTCAAACAACACTGAGATTGAAAACTGATATTATTTCATTTTTAACACCTTCAACTCAATGATTTTGCTCCACTAACATTCCCACAGAATTTCGGGAATTAATTCCTTTCAACCACCTTTTCTTTACATTCACCCTTTTTTTCTTTTTCAAAACTTTTTGTTTTAAGGGCACAGATAAAATTTTACCTCCCCTAATTATTTGACCTCTGTGGAGCTTACCTCAATTTATTTGTTTTCTTTTCAACATTTCAGTAATTCAATCTCAATCAAGGTAAGTCATATGGATATAGGCTAAGCCATCAATCAGGCCATAGGTTATTTAACAACAAATAGGTTCAGGCTCAAGGGGGCTAACAATGGAAAAATTCATTCAGGTGAGTTAGTTTTGGCCAGTAGCTAACAAGAACAAAATGCCTTTATCATATCAATCAATACATGCATAACAGAGAAACAGAGCAAGTTCTAGAATGTTATCACAGTGAGGTCTCTCAGAATAAAATAAGTGTTTAAGCACAAAACCTCACCAGCTATGATGTTAAGCTAGACTTCTAAAAGAACATCAGGCATCATTAATCATTCAAGCACAAAATTCATACAAACGAGCAATCATGAAATCTACTCATGCCAATACAATATTATGCCAGAAGTACATTCAAAACATGTTTCCTAGGATGAATAAGGCAAGTTAACTAGGGAAAGCATATCTAAACCTGGGACCTGCTCAGAAAACATGTTCAAAATTTTTTATTTTATTTTTATTTTTTTATACAGAGCACACAAAAATAACTAACAAAATTAACTAAGAAAAATTTAAAAAGAGTTTAGAATATCTCCCCTGATAAAAGAACTGCAGTTTCAAAATGCTTTCCTAAAGCCTACCATTCCCAGATTTAAAGAATTGTTGTCCCCAGCAATAATCAATCCCAAAAGATGGATGATAAACCTGCACCAAGGAACAAACTGTGGCATATAGGATACTATAATACGCACAATACAACATCAGAATACGTGGACAAATATACAAACTTAAAACAGCAAAGCGCTCAAAAGATAAATAAACTAATATACACTAAATCTCCGTCAGTAAGGAGACATCAATCATCCTCATCGTCACTCTCTTCCATGACCATCCTCCTAGCAGCATGGAATGGGTCAGGAATAGGACAATACAGTTGTGGGTCCATAAATGGCTGTGAGGGCATGGGAACATCAGCTGGAGCTGGAGCAGGATAAGGATTCTGATACACATAGGGAGGAGGAACCTCTGGGTACACCGGCTGGAATGTCTCAAACGGGACAGAAGGATATGCATGCTCCAGGAAGCGCTGAAAATATTCTCCCTGCATAATGATCTTCTCATTTTGAATAGACAGCCGTGAAAGCTGTTGTTGCATTCCATAAAAATCAAAATTAGGAGAAGATCCCTGTGGAGCAACTGGAGCTGCTTGATCATAATGTGCTTCAGGAGTATCTGGCTCAGGTACCTGAGGTTGAATAAGCATACGTGGAACACGTGGAGATGGAGCTCTAGTAGCTTTTTGGCTCGTGCTTCTGAACTCAACTTCAGATTTATTACACTGATCTATGTAAGTAGCCAAAGTCAGCATAGATGCAGGCTGAACGTCAAACTCCTCATTCTCAGCGAAGAGCACTCCCGCCCGGGTACATAAATTGGAAATAAGGGAAGCAAACCCCAGATGTTCTTTCTTTCTACTCACTTTCACCATATGATAAATTCTATAAGATAAAACTGTAGAAATGTCCAATCTTTCTGGCCCAATAAGAATATATAACAGAGATGCCCGCTCAATATTCACATCTGACAGATTAGAAGAAGGCAAGATATTGGCATTCACAAAATATTGCCAGAAACGGCATTCACCAGTAAGCTCTTTCATACGTAACTTTTCTTGGATACCACCGGCGTTAGTGCCCCATTTGGAGAGTGGTTGAGTAATCACTTTTCTTACCCTTTCTGTCAAAGAAGAAAATTCATCCCGGTATAGCCTGCGCCCCATACTAGGCAACATTGTGTTATACAAAGAGGTATATTCACAAGAAGTTTGTTGCCTGAAAGCTGTCATCAGGTAGGACTCAATGGTGGCTGCATCAAAAGGAACCATAACTCCTCTAACCCATGAAGTTCTAGTGGTATCTAAATCCTCCAGTTCGGCATTGGCACAGAACTCCTTAACAATTGAGCTTGAGGCTGGTTCAGCATAACTTACCAGCACCTCCCATTTCCTTCTTTGGATGGTTTGCATAATGGGATTATCTTCTGGCAGATCCATATCAATGGTTTTTTCATGAATGAAGCTCTTGTTCTCATAAAGGTCATAGAATCTCTTTTGGGCTTCCATGTTCACAAATCTGCCTTCATCCAACTGCGAAACTTTTCGCTTCTTTTTACTACCACTTGTCGCTGGTTCTTTACCCATAAAGACCTGAAAATCAGAAAAATAATCCAGTGCAAAGGGTATATAAAATATCACAGTTAGCCCATAACACAGCAATAATTTCCAGATGTATCTCAGATTATATCAGTGAACAAAAGTGCATACACATAGTGAAATTTTTGCTAATGTTTCTAAACACAGACCACATGTGCATACCATTCCCAGATTTGATATGAAATTATATTGCCGCAGTATACCCAAATTACTTACAAATAAATTACTGAGCAAAATATTTAGCATAGCTGGTATCAAAATTTTCAACCTCAGATGGACATATAAAATAAGAAATATTAAATATCCATGAAGATCAGAAGTACCCACAGTAAATCTCCAGAACACTCACATGTAATGCTCACATTCACACACAAAGAACCCAGCCCTACACACATAACACCATACTCGCTAATCACAGATCTGAAAATCTACAGCAACCCACACATATTCAAATAGTTTCTTTTCCTAATATAGGTGACCAAAATAATAATCGTCAAAGTGAAAGAAGCTTACCTTTGGTGCCATGAATAAATATGAACTTGATCTTCAAAGGAGTATATGATGTGAGAATATTGTAAAAAAAATAAAACAAACAAAATAGAATAAGAAGGGAAGGGGCGTGGAGGAGGAGCGGGGGAATGAGAAGAAGAGAGGAAAGATAA
>NW_026896482.1:0-22747 GCF_033153095.1 Gastrolobium bilobum | reverse complement strand
AAACAAATATATTTTTAAGGAGTCGATTATAAAGCAAATGTGAATAAATCTAGATTTTCACATTTTCTTTATATCCGGGAATTTGGGAAAAAAAAAATAGAGGATGATTTTTTTTTTGGTGTGGGATTTAACATGATTTTATTATATAAAAGGGAAAAATATTTCTCCAGTCGATTGGAGATAAAATTAACTCCAGTGAATCCAAAACAATAAATTAGAATTATAAAAATTATAATGATAAAAATTATAATGATAAAAATTATAATGATAAAAATTAATATAATCCTACAATAAACTAGAATTATAAAAACACCTTGATTTTCGTCACAAAATGACGTCGTTTTGGACTCATCAGAAATAATTTATCTCCATTGACCAAGAAATCCTTTACCCTATATAAAAATTGTGTATCTAGTAATCTCTTAAAAGAATTTAACAAATTTTGATAAGATTTACTTATTAAACGTTTATGAAGAGAGAAATAAATACAATTAAATATGAGATGATCTACTTCTTAATTATAATTTTCATTTTTCAATAACTATTACAATAGTTTCAATATATTTTGAAAACTAATTTGACTATTAACTCTAAATAAAAAGCTATACAAATTAATATATTAAAATAATAACTATATACTCTTTTAATATTTTTATATTTTTGTCCTGTCTTAATTATTTGAGCAAACTTTTTAGTTACCTCAAGCCTTATACATTTATAAAAACACACAAAGAATCAAAACTGCAAAATACACTATCCCTAGAGAGAGGAAATAAAAAGTGCACCGTACGTAATCAGCTATAACAATATAACATATCTCCCCTTTTATTTAAGGGTTCGCTTTTTTACTGCAGATAATTTATCTGCAGTAAACTCAATACGATGTTATTTTAGGGCAGAAATTATGGTATTTTTTAAATTTTAATTTATTTCAGGATTATTATAGTCTTTATAATTATAATTTTCTAATCTTTCAATTCCAAAACGACGTCGTTTTGGAAGTAAATACAGATAACTTATTTGCGTTAACTGCAGAAATATTTTTCGATTTATTTAAATATAATCAGTCAAATACTTTTTAAATTTTAAAAATATCTCTATGTAAATATTCAATATTATTTTTCCTTTATCAGAATCTCTCTCCTATCTCTTAGATATTCTCCTCTCGTTAGGATTTGTTAATCCTTGTTAGGCAAAAAAAAATTAATTATTTCATTTTAATTAAATAATGACATATTTATTGCAGTTTCGGGAATAATTACGAATTTATTGCACACTGTGACGCCCAAAATGTGACGCCCCAGTGAGGCGTCTCACCCTAGGGGAAGACGTCCCAATGAGGCGTCTTTCATCTGGTGTTGACACGTGTCATACTTTTTTCCAAAAAAAAATAATTTAATCAAAAAACTTCTGAAAGCCATAACTTTTGACTCGGGTATCCAAATCAGATAATTCTTTTTTTGATTCCACATAACTTTTTGAGATCTACCCAAAGACATCTCATTTGATTTATTTTATTTCTCACAAACACAATTTAAAATTGCCTCCCATATATAGTGTTTGTAGCCTTTTCATGGTAGTCTTTTCATTTGCAAGGATTAGTGAATAAAAAATTGTGATTCGAATTGCATAAATGACAAATAGGAATTTAAGAAAAAAGGGAATAAAACCGAAATCCCAATTCTACGAAATAGTGTAGACTGAGAAAAATGTTCCTTTTTTAAACCCAAAGAGAGGGGATGGTAAATTCGTAATAGAATTTTTACCGAACTAATCTAGTGTGTCAATGATTGACTCTTCTTATAAATAAAATGAATAGCTGTAAAAAAAATGAATAAGGCAAATATACAAATTACAAATAATAACGTCATGATTCAAATCTAAACTTAAATGCAAATAGTAACATCATCCTATAATTCAAATGCCGATATGATCCTAGTCAGATTCTAGTCATCCTATAATTTAAATGTAGATATGATTCTAGTTAGATCTTAGTCATTCTATAATTCAAATTGTGATTCGAATTGCATAAATGACAGTGTGCAATTGTAACACCCTCTCCTGTATGCATCCAAGTGAGTCGTTTGCTAATTGTTATTAGAGTTGCAGAAACGGATAAAAGCTTTTTCTGAAAAAATCTTTTAGAGGTTGTTGTGAAAAGCTGAATCTAAGAAAATTTTTGATGAAAAGAACTTAAAATGTGTTGATGATAAAAATGGTGAAAATTTTAGAAAACCGTATCCCTTTAAATATTAATATAAAATCGATTTTTCAAAATATTTTTGTACAGTTAACGAAATATGAATGTAGACGCTTGGGGCTTCGCGTGCATATAAAATAATAGTAAATCGGAGGTCATTCGCCCCTTGAAACGTAACTCATAAGTTGACCGTAAACTGTTAAAATTCAGCATTAAAAATAATTCCTTTTCGCAAAACATTCTCAGACTTTCTTAAAATAGCCGCTGTTCGTAGAAGACTTAAAGCAGAAATAAATCATAGTTTTACAGTCATCCAAAAATCATCAAGCACCACATAATACAGTCATCCCAAGCTTAAAACAGTCAACAGTGAATAAATCCATGACAGCAACAAAAATATAACAGAGTTCAACATCCAAGTCCTCAAATGCTTTTACGTTCTCCTGCAATTTAAAAATTGCAGCCCCAAAGGGGTGAGAATAAACCCAATAGTGTGGCAACAAAACCATAATGCAACAATATTAACTAGGCACAAAATCATAAATAGTCACTTCAAACATTTAATCCTTTTCATCATATATCATAACGCGTATATAACGCCCTTTTTCCTTTACGCTCATAGCACCGTCGTGCGCGTAGCATCACAGTGGGTATTCCTAATGGCTCCCATGAAGGTGAATCCCACTGTGGAACCTATGCGGACTGAAGCCAAGTGTCCCCTCTCCTGGTACCAGGCATGCCTATATGATGCATGCTCAGTCACATGTCCTCAATACAAATATATATATATTCAAGATGTCATGAATCAAGTATACATGCCATGTTATGCAATCGCACCCAACAAAAAAATGTCTTATGGTGTAAAATGCATGCATATATCATATCATCCTTTCATATTCTTACCATTGGCTCATCATCATCATAACATTCATAGAACAAATGTGAGCAACACATCACAATTCTATACACTAGCCAATAGTCACATTAGGTAATACCGCCTACACATACCTTGGTGCTTTTAAGTACTAACCAAACAGCAGTGTATAAGCCCAACGTTTCAAGAATATTGCGCACCTAAACATAAGTATACAAGTCAGAATCCTATTCTATGGGAATTTCCAAACACTTCACACATTTATGTTTCTTTTATCCTTAATTTTCCAAACTGTTTTACCTTATTTCTTTTCCTACTACATTCTGACTTCCTAATATATATTTTTTCCAATGTAATACATCCCAAAACAGAATCGGTTTTGAACTTTTCTTAAGAGAAACGTTTTCTGCCTTCGTATAATTATTTTTTTTTTATTAAATTCATACAGCACCATATTCCATAATTTTTCCTAAGTTCCACATGCATACTATACGGTTTTCTCCATGCTTTAATTCCTACAACATTCTGATTTCTCATAATACCATTCCCATTATGGTGCGCCAAAAACTAAGCATACTGTCCACTGTTTTATTTTGATTCAGAAAAACATTTAGGGATCCTTCACAACCGAACAGCCCAAGGTTCATAAGAAGATCATTAAAATTCATTTTCTGCATGCTTTCATCCTAGGTCCAAAGATCATACGGCGGCAGAATCAAAAAGGAACAAAATAAGCTAGAAAGCTATTTCCTAAGCATATATACCAACCGAAAGCTAGATGTAGGATGAGTTAAGGTTAAGAACTTTACCTCCTTGTAGCTCACAAGCCTAGTGACTCACTTGAGAACAGCCCTTACCCTTCTACCCTTCAAGTGTCACGCTACAAGGCTGCATGCAGTGGGGGATCACGCTCTAAGAACTCAGTTTCACAACTGCACGCAAGGGGTTTTACCTTAATAAAACCGTATGGAATAAAGGAAGGAATAAGAGGTTAGGATATGACAAGTTACCTCCTTGAAGTTGATGGTTTGACGACCTAAAACAGAGAACGAAGAGAAAGAGTTGATGCTTGGAGTTGTGCTATATACTCATGGAGCTCACGGTTTCTTTCTAAGATAAATGGAATAACTATAATGGTAGCAAGGTTGATGGTGTCCTATGGGAAAGGTTTCGGTTCAGCCAAGATGGGGAGGAAAGTTTCAAAACCTAATCTTTGTGTCTCTACTCCTCAAGGTCACGGTTTCGGTAAAGGAAATGGAGAATGAAATAGCTATGTTTGATTACCTACACTTCAGCGCTTGGGTGATTGAATGGTGAGTGGGAAGACTGATTTAAGGGCTTAGAAAAATTCATAAAGTATCTCACCCTTCTCCTTTCTTTTCCGTGCACAAGGAGCAAAGGTGTGCAGAATTTCTGCACCACTAAAAGAGCATGCAAGCTGGCCATTAGATGCTTATTGGTTGCATGAGAGGAAGGCTGAATGAGGTTGAGTATTGCAGCAAGTTATCAGCCCACTTTTTGCCACTCCTATGCGTTTATGTCAAGAAATGAGAAAGGCTGACTTACTTTTATTTTAAGCAAACAATGATCAGAATTTTCCACTAAGTCCTATGCGCTCAAAGGGGATAAGGATGAGTCAACCATGTGGAGATTTTCACCCAATTAAGGGCTGCCCTCTAAGGATTCCTAAGAAGTGATATAGATAACAAAATATTTTGGGCTGAACTAAACCCTTTCAAAGCCACTTGGGCCAGCGACCTACTCATGTGATGAGGGTCCAATTTATTTAATCCTAATGCTTTATGTGACTACAAATCAGCCCAATTGTTAGTAAATTTTTTTATATCTTTTTAGTATTTTAATTTTCTTCTACAACTACCGCTAGATCCTAGTTATATCCTTTATTAAAATTTCACTTGTCTAAGGTACATTCGCATATATTCTAATAATTCAAGCAATTTCTCTACTTCTAACCATAGGAGTCAAAATTAAACACACATTCCATGTGATTCGAATTTTCAATCATGCATGCTTATGCCTTATAATAATGTATATATATTTCTTAATTACGGGGGATGTTACACTCTCCCCACCAAATACGAATTTTGTCCACAAAATTAGATTTACTTACTAATTAAACAATTCGGGGTAACGTTCCCGAATGTCGTCTTCACGCTCCCATGTAGCTTCAGTTGCCGATTGGTTGTTCCACAGCACTTTCACCAACGGAATCTCTTTTGAACGGAGTTGCTTAACAGATCTCTCCAGGATCTGGAACGGCTGGACCTGGTACGTCAGATTTCCCTTAACTCTATTTCTTCCGGCTGTAACACATGAGATGGATCGGAGAGATATCTCCTCAGTTGCGACACATGGAATACATCATGGATCCCTGACAAATTAGGCGGTAGCGCCAAGCGATACGCTGATTCACCAATCCGATCCAAAATGAGATACGGTCCCAGATACCGCGGACTTAATTTCTTGACTCCCATTCTCCTGCCGAGCCCCGAGGTGGGTGTGATTCTCAAAAATACATGGTCTCCCACTTCAAAAGATAGAGGCTTATGACGCTTGTCGTAATAATTTTTCTGCCTGGCCTGCGCTCGCTGCATATTTTCTTTTATCTTCTTCACCTGTTCAGAGGTCTCTTGAATCACATCGGGCCCCAAAATACTTCGCTCTCCAACTTCAGTCCAACACAGAGGGGATCTACACTTTCTTCCGTACAGGGCTTCATATGGAGCCATTTGAATGCTGGAATGATAACTGTTGTTGTAAGCAAATTCAATCAAGGACAGATATTGGTCCCAACTACCTCCTTGCTCCAAAATACATGCCCGCAACATGTCCTCTAAAACCTGAATCGTGCGTTCTGATTGACCGTCGGTCTGCGGGTGATAGGCAGTGCTCAACCTCAAGTGGGTCCCGAGAGCTCGTTGGAAGGACTCCCAGAATCTTGAGGTGAACTTGGGATCACGATCACTTACAATGCTGGTAGGAACTCCGTGCAGTCTCACAATTTCACGAAGATAAATTCTGGCAAGCCTCTCCGTAGAATACGTTGATCGAACACATAAGAAATGAGCTGACTTCGTTAATCGATCTATAATCACCCAAATCGCATCATACCCTTCTCGCGTACGAGGAAGTCCTACCACAAAATCCATGGCGATACTGTCCCACTTCCATTCGGGAATCTCCAAAGGTTGAAGAAGTCCCGATGGTCTTTGATGTTCGTACTTCACCTTTTGACAAGTCAGACACCGAGATACATACTCAGCAATGTCACGCTTCATTCCCGGCCACCAAAACGACGTCTTCAAATCGTGGTACATCTTCGTGGATCCTGGATGAACAGCATAATTTCCTTTATGAGCCTCCTGTAAAACCTCTTGCTTTAATTCTTCATTCGGCACCACTAACCGACCTTGGTACCTCAACATTTCCTTGTCATCCCAGACTACATCTTGATTATTAACCAAACTTCGGACTAACTCCTCATCTCTCTGAGCTTCCTTAATTCTCTGAAATAATTCATTCTCTACTCTTACTCGGCCCAACCTTATGCTATGCTTTCTCTTCACCACCGACAGATTCATATCCCTGAAAGCCTCAAATAATTTCAATTCTTCCATCATCAAAGTTGCAGTGTGCAGAGTCTTCGACTCAAGGCGTCGGCTACCACATTTGCTTTACCTGGATGGTATTTCAGTTCAAACTCGTAGTCCTTTAAGAATTCCATCCATCGTCGTTGCCGCATATTTAGTTCTTTCTGGTCGAATAAGTACTTCAAACTCTTATGATCGCTGAATACGTCAAACTGCGAACCATACAAATAATGCCTCCATATTTTCAGCGCAAACACAATGGCGGCTAATTCCAGGTCGTGCGTAGGATAATTTTCCTCGTGAGACTTCAATTGCCGAGAGGCATAAGCTACGACCATGCGATCTTGCATCAGTACACATCCAAGTCCTTTCAAGGACGCATCACAGTACACTTCGAACTTCCTGGTTGGATCAGGAATGGTAAGGATTGGAGCACTAGTCAATCTATCCTTCAGCTCCTGAAAACATTCTTCACAATCTACAGTCCACTCAAAAGGCACATCCTTCCGAGTGAGGCGAGTGAGAGGCTGTACCAATCGTGAGAAATTTTTAATAAATCTTCTGTAATAGCCTGCTAGTCCCAAGAAACTTCGTATTTCTGTGACAGTTCTGGGTCGTTCCCAATTCCTCACCGCTTCGACCTTGCTGGGGTCAACTGCAATACCCTCAGCAGAAATTACGTGACCCAAGAATTGAACTTCACTGAGCCAGAACTCACACTTAGACCACTTTGCATACAGCTGCTTCTCCTTTAAAATCTGCAAAACAATCCGTAAGTGTGCTGCATGTAATTCTTCATTGACAGAATAAATCAGGATGTCATCGATGAACACTATGACAAACTGATCCAGGAAAGGACGGAAAATGCGGTTCATGTAGTCCATGAATATCGCTGGAGCATTTGTGAGTCCGAACGGAATCACTTGATATTCATAGTGCCCATAACGGGTACGGAAAGCAGTTTTCGGAATATCCTCCGGTTTGACCCGGATTTGATGGTATCCCGATCGAAGATCTATTTTGGAGAACACTTTGGCACCTCTGAGTTGATCCATCAAATCATCAATCCTCGGCAATGGATACTTATTCTTTACAGTCACCTTGTTCAGCTGACGATAGTCCACACACAAACGTAGACTGCCATCCTTTTTCTTTATCAAAATGGCTGGTGCACCCCATGGAGAAGTACTAGGTCTTATGAATTCTTTTGCCAGCAGTTCTTCTATTTGCTTCTTTAACTCTCGGAGTTCCAAAGGTGCCATACGATACGGAGCAATGGAAATAGGTCCAACTCCGGGAATAAGCTCAATGGAAAATTCTACTTCCCGCTGAGGGGGTAATCGAGGAATTTCATCGGGGAATACCTCCTCGAATTCATTCACCACTGGTACATTTTGAATTGGATTTTCAACCAGGGTCTCAGCCTCGATTGACAAGAGATAACCTGCTGCCCCCCGAAGGAGCTCTTTACGAACTTGCAACAAAGAAATAGTAGCAAAAGACAGAAAATTACCGTCTCTCGAAGGAACAATGACCTTCCCTGCTTGGCAGTCCAAAGTGATCCTGTTCTCCACCAACCAGTCCATGCCGATAATTACTTCGAAATTGAATACCGGCAAAACCACTAAGTTGATTGTATAAATGCTTCCTTCATACTCCAGAAGAACGCCTCTGCAAATTTCTGAGGCTGTACAGGATCCCCCCGTAGGAGTACTGATTTGTAATTCATAGGGGAGTGGAGCTGGGGTTATACCTATCTTCATAGCTATATGTTTTGCCATAAACGAACCAGATGCTCCAGAATCAAAAATAGCAGAAATAGGATAACCGTTAAGGATTATGTTACCTCGAATAAGATTCGGATATTTCTGCGCCTCATTAGCATCGAGGGTGAACACTCTGGCCTGAGTAGGTTGCTGACTTGCATAGTTTTGACATTTAGAAGCGAAATGTCCAGGTTGACCACATCTGTAGCATGTGTTGCTTCCCTGTAAACAGACTCCAGCATGGTTTTTCCCACAATTAGAACATGCACTGGGACCCTGACGTCCTGCTGATGACTGACCGGGTGCAGTATTTCTCTTGAAATTACCAGTCCGAGCTTGCATCTGTGGACCCTTTCCCTTGTTCATTCCCGTGTTCTTCTTGAAGAATCTGCCCCCTCTGTTTCCTCCCTGCTGTTGCACCGGTTGTCTATTCAAATTTCTTGCTTCCATGATAATGCCTTCTGCCTGCCGACTCTGATTAATGATTTCGGGCAGAGTACGGATAGCCGTGGTCAACATGAGCTTTCTGATCTCGGGATGCAATCCACTCTCAAACTTCTCCACTTGCCACTCCTCATCATAGATGTTACGGTCAAAATTGGCATATTCCATCAGTTGTGCAAACTTTGCAATGTATTCATTGATAGTCATGTTCCCTTGCCTCAAAGACAGTAGCTCTGTGTGTTTCATTCTTCGCATTGCTTTTGGAAAGTACTTGTCCAAGAATACCCTCCTAAACACAGCCCAGGTCACTTCAGTATTCTGAGCTCGCAGCAGAGCTCTCGCGCCAGTCCACCATGTCAATGCTTCTCCCGTCAACTGATAGGAGGCATAGTCCGGCTTCTGAGCCTCCGGGCATCCCATCCGTTCGAAGATATGTTCGATCATCTGCAGCCAGTTTGCTGCAGCCTCAGGGTGGTCTCCACCTTCAAAGATAGGTGGTTGAAAGTTACGGAAGTCCTTCAACCTCCGTCGGGCAATCTCCTCCGCATGGTCCTGCAGCGGGGGTTGATTCTGGTTCTGTTGACGATGTTCTTGCCATTCTTGGCTCATGTTCTGGACGAACGTGGCCAATCCCCCAATTGTTGTGATAAGATCCTCTTCAGCATTGTTAGTCCTTCCCCGAGTGGAACCGCGATTACCTGCCATGATTCTGCACTCACAATATCACGAAATGAGTTGATCGGACTCACTGCAGGTTATTTATGACAACAATTTCAAAGTAGGTACTCGAGTTCAAATCGGGTAAGTCAATAGTGCATCGATTCCTCATCACCATCTAGATCTAACAGTCTAATTACAACAGTCAATACCTAAACGTAATCCATCATCCGGCAGATAGCAAGTAGTGAATATATGTCAAACAACAAGCAAATCATTCAGCAGTTAATATCAATCAATTAAAACAAGCAACAGACAATTCAAGCAAAACAATCACCATGAACCAAAACTGCTCTGATACCAATTAGTGTAACACCCTCTCCTGTATGCATCCAAGAGAGTCGTTTGCTAATCGTTATTAGAGTTGCAGAAACGGATAAAAGCTTTTTCTGAAAAAATCTTTTAGAGATTGTTGTGAAAAGCTGAATCTAAGAAAATTTTTTATGGAAAGAACTTAAAATGTGTTGATGATAAAAATGGTGAAAATTTTAGAAAACCGTATCCCTTTAAATATTAATATAAAATCGATTTTTCAAAATATTTTTGTACAGTTAACGAAATATGAATGTAGACGCTTGGGGCTTCGCGTGCATATAAAATAATAGTAAATCGGAGGTCATTCGCCCCTTGAAACGTAACTCATAAGTTGACCGTAAACTGTTAAAATTCAGCATTAAAAATAATTCCTTTTCGCAAAACATTTTCAGATTTTCTTAAAATAGCCGCTGTTCGTAGAAGACTTAAAGCAGAAATAAATCATAGTTTTACAGTCATCCAAAAATCATCAAGTACCACATAATACAGTCATCCCAAGCTTAAAACAGTCAACAGTGAATAAATCCATGACAGCAACAAAATATAACAGAGTTCAACATCCAAGTCCTCAAATGCTTTTACGTTCTCCTGCAATTTAAAAATTGCAGCCCCAAAGGGGTGAGAATAAACCCAATAGTGTGGCAACAAAACCATAATGCAACAATATTAACTAGGCACAAAATCATAAATAGTCACTTCAAACATTTAATCCTTTTCATCATATATCATAACGCGTATATAACGCCCTTTTTCCTTTACGCTCATAGCACCGTCGTGCGCGTAGCATCACAGTGGGTATTCCTAATGGCTCCCATGAAGGTGAATCCCACTGTGGAACCTATGCGGACTGAAGCCAAGTGTCCCCTCTCCTGGTACCAGGCATGCCTATATGATGCATGCTCAGTCACATGTCCTCAATACAAATATATATATATTCAAGATGTCATGAATCAAGTATACATGCCATGTTATGCAATCGCACCCAACAAAAAAATGTCTTATGGTGTAAAATGCATGCATATATCATATCATCCTTTCATATTCTTACCATTGGCTCATCATCATCATAACATTCATAGAACAAATGTGAGCAACACATCACAATTCTATACACTAGCCAATAGTCACATTAGGTAATACCGCCTACACATACCTTGGTGCTTTTAAGTACTAACCAAACAGCAGTGTATAAGCCCAACGTTTCAAGAATATTGCGCACCTAAACATAAGTATACAAGTCAGAATCCTATTCTATGGGAATTTCCAAACACTTCACACATTTATGTTTCTTTTATCCTTAATTTTCCAAACTGTTTTACCTTATTTCTTTTCCTACTACATTCTGACTTCCTAATATATATTTTTTCCAATGTAATACATCCCAAAACAGAATCGGTTTTGAACTTTTCTTAAGAGAAACGTTTTCTGTCGTATTATTTTTTTTTTTTATTAAATTCATACAGCACCATATTCCATAATTTTTCCTAAGTTCCACATGCATACTATACGGTTTTCTCCATGCTTTAATTCCTACAACATTCTGATTTCTCATAATACCATTCCCATTATGGTGCGCCAAAAACTAAGCATACTGTCCACTGTTTTATTTTGATTCAGAAAAACATTTAGGGATCCTTCACAACCGAACAGCCCAAGGTTCATAAGAAGATCATTAAAATTCATTTTCTGCATGCTTTCATCCTAGGTCCAAAGATCATACGGCGGCAGAATCAAAAAGGAACAAAATAAGCTAGAAAGCTATTTCCTAAGCATATATACCAACCGAAAGCTAGATGTAGGATGAGTTAAGGTTAAGAACTTTACCTCCTTGTAGCTCACAAGCCTAGTGACTCACTTGAGAACAGCCCTTACCCTTCTACCCTTCAAGTGTCACGCTACAAGGCTGCATGCAGTGGGGGATCACGCTCTAAGAACTCAGTTTCACAACTGCACGCAAGGGGTTTTACCTTAATAAAACCGTATGGAATAAAGGAAGGAATAAGAGGTTAGGATATGACAAGTTACCTCCTTGAAGTTGATGGTTTGACGACCTAAAACAGAGAACGAAGAGAAAGAGTTGATGCTTGGAGTTGTGCTATATACTCATGGAGCTCACGGTTTCTTTCTAAGATAAATGGAATAACTATAATGGTAGCAAGGTTGATGGTGTCCTATGGGAAAGGTTTCGGTTCAGCCAAGATGGGGAGGAAAGTTTCAAAACCTAATCTTTGTGTCTCTACTCCTCAAGGTCACGGTTTCGGTAAAGGAAATGGAGAATGAAATAGCTATGTTTGATTACCTACACTTCAGCGCTTGGGTGATTGAATGGTGAGTGGGAATACTGATTTAAGGGCTTAGAAAAATTCATAAAGTATCTCACCCTTCTCCTTTCTTTTCCGTGCACAAGGAGCAAAGGTGTGCAGAATTTCTGCACCACTAAAAGAGCATGCAAGCTGGCCATTAGATGCTTATTGGTTGCATGAGAGGAAGGCTGAATGAGGTTGAGTATTGCAGCAAGTTATCAGTCCACTTTTTGCCACTCCTATGCGTTTATGTCAAGAAATGAGAAAGGCTGACTTACTTTTATTTTAAGCAAACAATGATCAGAATTTTCCACTAAGTCCTATGCGCTCAAAGGGGATAAGGATGAGTCAACCATGTGGAGATTTTCACCCAATTAAGGGCTGCCCTCTAAGGATTCCTAAGAAGTGATATAGATAACAAAATATTTTGGGCTGAACTAAACCCTTTCAAAGCCACTTGGGCCAGCGACCTACTCATGTGATGAGGGTCCAATTTATTTAATCCTAATGCTTTATGTGACTACAAATCAGCCCAATTGTTAGTAAATTTTTTTTTTTTTTTTTTATATCTTTTTAGTATTTTAATTTTCTTCTACAACTACCGCTAGATCCTAGTTATATCCTTTATTAAAATTTCACTTGTCTAAGGTACATTCGCAAATATTCTAAAAATTCAAGAAATTTCTCTACTTCTAACCATAGGAGTCAAAATTAAACACACATTCCATGTGATTCGAATTTTCAATCATGCATGCTTATGCCTTATAATAATGTATATATATTTCTTAATTACGGGGGATGTTACAACTCGAGAGACGAATGAGGGTCAGCCTGATCCTAACCTGACTACATTAGCTGAGATGCAGGTGGCTAGACAAGCTGACCAGGAGGCCATTAGAGTGGCCAATCAGGTTATGCTGGACGCCGTGAGAGAGGCAAACATGAAAGCTATAGAGGACGTACTTGAGGCAAATAGGCTGGCGAACATGACCATCATGAGGGTCATGTTGGAGGAGATGAGGACTGGTCATGTTGGTGGCCAGCATCCTCTGCCACCACCTCCACCGCCACCACCACCACCATCGCCTCCACCTAGTCACCAGGATGGGCATTGTAACACCCTCCCTTGTATGCATCCAAGAGAGTCGTTTGCTAATCGTTATTAGAGTTGCGGAATTTAGTAGCGAACTTTTTCTTTTAAGATACCCTTGAGTGATGAAAGTGGAAAGCTACTAAGATTTTCTTGATAAAACTTTGTAAAAACCTTGCTGTTTGCAAAGTTGGAAATTTCCCAAAAACAGTTCGTGTACAAAATCAATATCAAATCGAGTTTTCAAAATATTTTTGTACGGTTTCCAGAATCTGAAAGTAGACGCTTGGGGCTTCGGGTGCATATAAAATAATAGTAAATCAGAGTTCATTTGCCCCTCGAAACATAACTCGTAAGTTGTCCGTAAATCGTTAAAAATTCAGCATTTGATAAACGTTAAGAAAATCCCTTTTTGCAAAACATTTTAGATTTCTTAAAGCAGCCGCTGTTCATAAAAAGACTTAAAGCAGAAATAAGTCATAGTTTTACAGTCATCCAAAAATCATCAAGTACCACATAATACAGTCATCCCAAGCTTAAAACAGTCAACAGTGAATAAATCCACACAGCAGCAAAAATATAACAGAGTTCAACATCCAAGTCCTCAAATGCTTTTACGTCCTCCTGCAACTTAAAAATTGCAGCCCCAAAGGGGTGAGAATAAACCCAGTAGTGTGGCAACAAAACCAAATGCAACAGTATTAACTAGGCACAAAATCATAAATAGTAACTTCAAACATTTAATCATTTTCATCATATATCATAACGCGTATATAACGCCCTTTTTCCTTTACGCTCATAGCACCGTCGTGCGCGTAGCATCACAGTGGGTATTCCTAATGGCTCCCATGAAGGTGAATCCCACTGTGGAACCTATGCGGACTGAAGCCAAGTGTCCCCTCTCCTGGTACCAGGCATGCCTATAAGATGCATGCTCAGTCACATGTCCTCAATACAAATATATATATTCAAGATGTCATGAATCAAGTATACATGCCATGTTATGCAATCGCACCCAACAGAAAAATGTATAATGATGTAAAATGCATGCATATATCATATCATTCTTTCATATTCTTACCATTGGCTCATCATCATCATAACATACATAGAACAAATGTGAGCAACACATAACAATTCCATACACTAGCCAATAGTCACATTAGGTAATACCGCCTACACATACCTCGTACGTCGGAATTTACTTTACCGATTCACAACGAAACAGTTCAACGTCTCAACGATTTTTCACACCTAATTTTAAAGTATGATAAATCAGTGCACATTCAATTATTCCTACAATATGTCAACAAAAAAAACCGAGTTTAGAGTCCCTATATCATTCGTCCATATACTTATTTTTTACAAAATAATTCTGACTTTAATTTATCCTCCATAACGCTTAACAGTGAGGAATTTTTATAATTTTCTCACTAAGGAAGACTCGGTTTTTCATGCTTCTTCTAAGAAAATTTTCTGACTTAAACTGATTTAAATACCACAGTCGTATATAAGTTTCAAAACAAAAAGAATCCTATTGTGTTCTTTCTACACAGGTTCAGTTTTGGCATGTAGAAGGCTGATGACATATATAAAAATTTTATTTCTACAAGGCCATGGTTGTGAAAAGAGAACCTAATAAACTTACCAACGTTTAACAGTGAACAATTTCTTAAAGGCTCCTACTTCTAGTCATGAAATGCGCAAGATGGAACCCATGTATCATGCTGTCTAACTATTTTAAATTGAGACTAGGACCTAATAAGTTCAATATGACGGATCCGGTTTCCTCAACCCTAAAACAACAAGGATTGAATTTTCTAAACTCATTTAATTCAGAAAAAGGGCGCTACAAGAGAGTATATGTGATGTCCTGATTATTGTCCTTCATTAGATTTCATGATACAGTTATTTATAGCCCAAACAGTTTGGTAAGGTAGAGACATTAAGGTTCAACAAAACTTATAAAACCTCTTCTTAACATATACATATCACGATTTGGGCAGAGGAGGAAGGAAAATGTTTCAGTACTCACCCTTTTTGCAAGCACACGAGGGACACAAGAAGAAAAGAGAAGCAACACTATAAACTCTTGAGCTCCACGGCTAGCAGGCTCACCCCCTTCAAGATGATGACCGAGTGTGCAAAAGAAAAGAGAAGAATACTGGCTCAAGTTAGTAGCCATTTACAGTGGAACATCTTCTTCAATCCAAAAGTGATAGAGAATGTAAGACCATGAGCAGCTAGTGAAAAGGATGTAGCATATTACCTCTTAAACTAGTGAGATGTGGCCGAGTGGAGAGAGGGTAGACAAAGTGTGTTTAAAATTCTAATGTTTCCTTAAGTAGGTCACGATTTTGAAGCACAGTACAAGGAGAAGATGTGAAGTTACTTATGGATGTGCTCTCATTGTTTGTATCACAGTTTAAGGGGAATGAAGGAAATTAGTGGGATGTTTCAATCACAACAAGGCAAGGCAACACTTGCACCTATTCTTGAGGGTACACAGCGCTGAATATGGTGAGAAGAAGGGTCTAAAGGTTTGCTTTTAGGACCAGAAAATAACTAAGACTTTTAACTCATACTTGGAAATGCACAAGAGGTAATAGGAGATTTGAGAAGGCTGAATTTAACTTTGCAAACCATCAGAAAAGTGGCTGAACCTTTTCCTCATTTGGAGCGCAGGATGGTGATGTGTGTGTGGCATTTTTGTCCAATGAATTTTCTTGCAGTGTTGGCCACCTTTCAGCAATAGGTTGCATGTAATAAAGTTGGCAGTATATGGATAGTCTAACAAGCAACCATGTTGCTTTCTTTTGTAAATCTGATGCGCAGAGAAGAGCAGGGAAATGGGTGGACCGATTTGCTCACTTTAGAGGGGACTAGTTCAGAATTTTCTCTGCACACTTTTCACTACCCTAGGCGTACAATTTGGAGAGAAATAGGGATAGGATTTTCTTGTCATGAGGATTGCTTTTAACCCATGGTAAGTTGCCTACTAGGATTCTTTTAATAAGGTGAAGATATGATAAATTGGGCTGCACACATGACTCTAAGTCCTTGGGCCTTCGGCCATGCCCATAACAATCCAATGAAATGCATCATCCAAATTGGTGCATTATGTTAAACATTAACCCACAATTATTGGTTCACATAAGTCTTACGTAAAATTCTGATTTCTTTCCTATTAGTATATTCCTCTAGTTCAAAATTTATGTTTCTTATGACTAACATAATTCCTTACTCATCACTATAATTCGATAATTTTCCTAACTAGATTTTAATTCGATACTAGTCCACAACACATAAAATTAACAATTATACCCATATGTATGATTTGAATCGCCATGCATGCATTCTTATACCTAATAATATTTCATATTCCCTAATAAAACGGGATGTTACAGGCATGGAGGAGGCGAGGTGCACATTCCTGAGGACGATAGTCAGAGCCTCATGGAGGGTGTTAGTCACCTCACAAGGATGATGCAACCCTTCTATGAGCTAAAGGAAGATCAAGAAACTAGAGACCGTCGGCTGAATGCTTTCCGTAAGCATAAGCCACCTTCGTTTGATGGATCCTATGATCCTATTGCTGCTGCTAGATCGCTCCAGGCCCTGGACAAGATATTCAGGGTGATGCAGTGTACGGATCCCCAGAAATTAATGTTCATTACTTATATGCTGGAGGGAGACGCTCATGAGTGGTGGACGAACACCTCTCAGGTCTATGAGATGCAGGGTCATGTTAGGACGTGGCCATTCTTTGAGGAGCTATTTCTAGGGAGGTACTTTCGTATGATGCTCAAGAGAAGAAGCAAGGGGAGTTCGAGCGGTTGATGTAGGGCTTGATGTCTTTTAATGAGTACTTAGCTAAGTTCAATGAACTGGAAAAATTTGCACAATTTAGGATTGCTATGCCTACACTGACATTCTTGGTTCTAAGTTCCGTAGGGGACTTAATGAGCAGATAGCAGAAAGGATAGCTGGAGCGACATCAAGAGACTTTGGCACAATGATTTAGCAGTGCCGTGATATAGAGGATGTATGTGTGGTCAGTAAGGCTAAAAAGGCCAAATTATCTGAGGTGAAGGGAGTTAGTAGATCCACTTCCTAGAGAGATAAGAAGTTTGGAGGAAAGGGTAAAGGGAAGCAGTTATCTGCTAGGCAGGCGTCGAACCAGTTCAAGAGGACTTTGATGCAGGGGAGTGCAACTAGACCTTCCACTACTCCCAGGTGTACTGGACGTGGGAGATCACATGTTGGGTCGTGTGCCACCGATCAGATCATTTGTTTCCATTGTGGCAAGGAGGGCCACTATGCCAGAGATTGTCCTTCGTTAGCTGCTAGAGCTACAGCAGTTCAGGCGGTTCCTCTTCAGATGATTCCTTCTCCACCTACAGCGACACCTGTTGTGCCACCAGCCATGGGCCGAGTGTATACCTTGGATCGCCAGCAGTTGGACCGAGCTTCGAACCTTGTGAGAGGTACCGTTTCTATTGGTAGTCGTGCTGTAGATGTATTATTTGACTCTGGGGCTACGCATTCTTTAATCACGACCCTGATTGCTTGAGTTTCCTATTTTTGTGCTTTCTCCACCGTTGCGGGTTACTGCCGCCACCGGAGAAAAGTGTGATACTTCCTCTGTACATCACGATGTCGTGTTTCAGCGGGATGGCTGTGAGTACTCGGTAGATCTGATTAGATTGCCGATGGCTAATTTGGAGATAATCCTTGGCATGGACTGGTTGTCCAAGAATTGTGTGATGATTGATTGTTGTGCTAAGCGAGTGGTGATGTCTCCTTGTGATTCCCCTACCAGTTCTTCTCCTTATATTTCAGTGCTGTAGGCTAGGAGAGCCTTGAGAGCAGGGGCATTTGGTTATTTTATGTTAGGAGATTTGGTAAGTGGGACACAGGAGGATATTACCGGCATTCCTGTGGTGAGAAAATTCCTCGAGGTGTTTCCTGAGTTTCCACCACAGCGGTAGATAGAGTGCTGACCACTCAAGATACTTGATCGTGGAGAGAAAAAGCTGAGGAGAAAGGTCATAGCCATAGTCAAAGTGCAATGGGAACGAAGAACTCCAGAGGAGTGTACTTGGAAGCGGAAGGACGAGCTTCTCCGGCAATATCTCGAGTTTAGGGACAAGTATGTCTCTAATTTTGAAAACAAAATTCTTAAAAGGTGGGGTGAGTATAAGAACCTGCATCGCTAAATAATTAATTAAATAAGGTTATCGATACCGAAGCATGTATTTGATAAAGATTATGCATAATTATGATAAGATAAATGTTTAGAAAGTCGAATAATGCTTAAAGTTGCTTTTCTGACGAAAAGTGCAGATACCGATTCTGCTTCGCGGTATAGATGCGTACCGATGAACTATCCCGAAAAATTATAATAAAAATATGAATATTCCTAGAAAAATATCTAGGTAAAGGATATCAAGTTTAGAGTAAGAATAATGAGTGTTGATGCCAGAACTAATCCGAGTACGTATAAAATGTGTACTGGCAAAGTGGTACGAAAATTATAATAAAAATATGATAATTTCTAGAAAAATGGCTAGGTTCAGAAGAGGAAGTTTGAGATTAAAATAATTAGCGTTGCTATTAGAACTAATATTGACAGATTAAGTTAGTGCGCCTATAAATAGGAAGGCACAATAACCTATGTCAGAATTTTTGCATGCTTCTACATGAATGCAGCTGCTGCCTTCTGTGTTCTCCCCCTTGACACCCCTTCCCTCTTCAAGAGAACCCCAAGTGATCACCTTTCTCCTTTTTTTTCACCAAAACACTAGTGTTGAGTGTGAGCAAGCTTTGGGAGGTAGAAAGGCACCTCATTTCTGAGTTGTGGCCACAGTGTAGTGAGGGTTAGGGGCTGAATTCATTGGTTGTGGAGTGGAAGCCATTTCCTATGCATTTGAAGCTTCAAGAAGCTATTTTTGGAGAAAAAGGATCAAACTTGTGAACCATTTTCGTGACCTTGTAGTGGCAGAATCATTGAGCTGAGTAGAGAGCTCCAAGATCATCCCTCTTCTCTGTTTTGAGCCTTTGGGTATATGCTTCAACCTTTGTTCTTGAGTTTTCATGAAAAAGATCAAGTCTTGGAATGTTAAATGAGATGGTTATTTAACCAACATGAAGTACCCTAGCTTAAATGTATCTAAATATGCATGTTTGAATGTCTGGAAACACTAAAAATGGAACCTTGAAAGGATATCTTCGCGAAAATGCAAAACTGCATTCTGTCGCGAATATAGATATCTGGATATGTGCCCAGTGCTATCTGGATATTAGCCCAGTGCTATCCGGATATGGATATCCGGATATGCCCCCGAGGAATATCCGGATATTCTGGAAAATTCATAGTTTGAGTTATTCTGTCCAAACAAAAGCGTGGTTTAGGTTTTTGAACCCTATATTGGCTAGTATGAACCTCTGTAATGATCTAACTAAGTCAGAACCTAAGATATTGAAGGCTTATGGCTTTGAGAGAAGCTTACGGCCATTAAACGATAAAGGAAATATTCCTAATGCAATGAAATGCTAGACTATGGATATTGATGATGTGAATGTTATGAAAACAAATCATTGACTTTGCTGGACTTTGTTATTGCGTGTGACCCTTTGGACACCGAGTTGTGAGGGAGGAGTTAGCTTGACAGGTAAGCTTCTGTTCCTCGGATTGATTTGTTGTTTGTTCCACCGACCTCTATTGGAAGATGGTTTATGTTCATGATATGCTTTTATGAAAATGATATATGCCTTGATATATGTCAGAAATATGTGGATATGCCTGTTGATTACTTACACGATCAGGCTGCGACCCTGGTGTGTAAGGTATAAGGCTACGACCCTTATGTTTAATGTAATGTATAGATGTGATGTTGACAACTTATACGATCAGGCTGCAACCCTGGTGTGTAAGGCATAAGGCTACGACCCTTATGTTAGGTAGGTCGCAGACGTGTGTAATTCCTATCTTGTTTTCTGGCCAATTGAACCCCACTTACATACATCACATGAGATATGAACTTGAACATGCATCGTATTTTGCGTTTTAAACTTATTATATACTTGCAAGTGAGTGATGAACCCTTAGTTCATCATGGTTTTTAGCAGGAATTAGGATCAAATTGTGTGATTAAATGATGAAAAACAAGGTCAATGTCCTAAGATGTCCTCAATTACAAGTTCAAGAGCTTTATTGGAAATTTGTATGATTTTTGTAGGAAAAGCAAGCTTGAAAGGCAACTGGAGAAGGAAGAAGATTCTGGAGCTCAAGAGGAGAAAAATTGCCTAAGTGTTGAGCGCTAAAACGTCCACACTGAGCGTTTTAGCGCCCTGCTACAAGAAGAGGCCAAAACTTGCTGGTGATGAGCGCTAAAACGCCCACACAGAGCGTTTTAGCGCGCTGCTGCACTTAGAAGATGGAAAATTGCTGGTCTTGGGCGCTAAAACGGCCTGCAATAAGCGTTTTAGCGCCCTGAAGTGGAAAAAGGACTCTGGTCTCCACCGCTAAAACGTCCAAATCAAGAGTTTTAGCGTTGGAGTCAGTTAAAGTCAGTTGAGCATTCACCAAGTTTGGACGCTAAAACGGTCATTCCTTAACGTTTTAGCGTTGGAGTCAGTTAAAAGCAGTTGAGCATACGTAAAGCATGGACGCTAAAACGGTCACTTATGGACGTTTTAGCGCCCACATCAGTTTTCTGTTTTTAATTGTAACACTATAAAAGGCAAAGCCTTCACACTTAGTGGGATCTCTGGATCTGATATTTTCTCTCTCTCTCTTAAACTTTAGTCTGACTTCTCTCTAAATTCTCTTAGTGTTTTAGTTTTTGTATTAGGATTTCTTTGTAATAGTTTGGAGATTGAAGACTTTCAACATGGAAATGAAGTTTGATTCTTCTTCTCTTGTCTATTCCTTAGTCATGTCTGAGTAGAGTCTTTGTAGTCTGAATGCAATAGAACTCCATGATAATATTATGTTGATCTGATTAATATGATGAAGTATTTTTCATGTGTTGATTTGAGATTTTCTGATTTAATTATTTCTATCAAGGAAGTAGTGTAGAACAGGGATGTTTATATGACTTCTGTATCTGATAATCTCAACATCAGAATTCTAGTACTCAAGGGATTGATGCTAGAGTTCTGATGTAATCTTAAGACTTTAGTATTTCATGCATGTATTAAGAAAGAGATCACCAAGGGATTGGGGTTTCTGATTAATGTATCTATCAGGGTAGTAAGGGATTACATCTTGATGATAAGTAAAAGGTTGATTAACATCACATGGAAAAGAATTCATCATATGATCAGTTTTTACATGGGTTATTATGGAGGAAAGTTGTTTTCTGACTACTTGTTGTTTTATCAATTCTTAATCCATATTTATTTTGTGTCAAATTACTTACAATCAATTTTCTGGTGACAAATTATTCATGACTTTTACAAATTCTTATCTGATTCAAATTAGTTTTCTATGGTTTATTGGTGCTTGAACACAATTCCTCGTGGGAACGAGCTTTACTCATCATTTTATTACTTGTACGACTAGTGCACTTGCTAAACGTCCAACAAGTTTTTGGCGCCGTTGCCGGGGAATTTGTTTTTCAACACTAACTGATACCATAGAATTCTGAGATTGAATCCTTTTATTTTCAGTATTTTAGTTTATGTTAAGTTTCTGGTCAATTTTGATTCTGGTATATGCGAGGTACACTTGATCCGAATTTGTTGTTGTATGATCCAGAATTAGAAAGGACATTGAGGAAGCACAAAAGGGCAGCCAGGCAAAGGAGACAGTTGCAAGAAATTGGTGAATCCAGTACGGTTAATCAGGAAGAGATAATGGCAGAGAATCACAGACCACCACCACCACCACCACAGAGGACACTGGGAGAGTACATGACTCCTGCAGTGATTCCTCCAATTGGGAGTGTTGTGCGCCCAACAGTGGAGCCCAACAACTTTGAATTGAAGCCTGCTTTGATACATTTGGTGCAGAAGGATCAGTTTGCTGGAACCAGTGCAGAGGACCCTTACTTGCACATAGAGAACTTTCTGTTGTTGAGTGATACTGTGAAGATAAATGGTGTCACAAGAGATGCAATTCTGTTGAGACTATTCACTCATTCACTGACGGATGATGCAAGGAGATGGCTGCAATCATTGCCACAAGGAAGTATAACAACTTGGGATGATCTGCAAACCAAGTTCTTGCAGAGGTTTTTCTCAGCATCCAAGAGGGCCAAGTTGAAGGATGAGATTACAAGCTTTAAGCAGAAAGAGTCAGAATCCATTTATGAGGCTTGGGAGAGATTCAAGACTTTGTTGAGGAAATGTCCACAGCATGGAATTGATGACAGAAGGACAGGAATCATCAGGTTGGATAGGTATGATGCTACTGTTGGCA